>NC_056742.1:320441140-320488640 GCF_019279795.1 Protopterus annectens | reverse complement strand
GCTAGCAGGTGAAAACAATTAGAAGCAGGCAATTACACAGGCAGAATAGTAGCCCAGCCCAGCACTTAAAACTCTGCAAACAGCAGTGCAGGATGTTTCTCTCAAGAGACACTGCAAGACAGGAGTAAGTTATTAGAAGTGAAAACTGAAAAAGCTGAACTCAGAGCAGAAATGTTAGGGGCTGCCATAGCTGTCATAATGAGACATAGGCAACTTGCTGAGGGTGGTGACAATGCAGATGGTGCCAGACAACCCACAGTGAGGAGACGGAGAAGAGTGTACAGGCCCAGGGTCACCTACCACGGGTTACATGAGCTGGAGATAGTAGAGTGCTATAGAGTGGACAGAGACCTCCTGCAGCAAATAGTGGAGCTGTGCAGGCCACATCTCACACACAGAACCAACAGAGGGGAACCCATCCCAGTGGAAACCAAGGTATGTGTTGGCCTAAGAATACTAGCAACAGGTACCTTCCAGAGACCAACTGGTGATATGATGGGAATATCACAGGCATCAGCCTCCAGGGTACTGCACCAGTTCCTGGATGCCATGTCAGCACATGTCAGTGATCATGTATATTTCCCCAATGCCCGTGAGGTATTGGCCAGCAATATGCATCTCTTCCAGCAAATAGCGGAATACCCAGAGGTAGTGGGTGCAATAGACTGCACGCACATATGCATCAAAGCACCAGCCAGTGAGCGGGGTAGGGCATACATCAACTGCAAGGGCTTCCCCTCCATCAACTGCCAGGTCGTGTGTGATGCCCAGGGCATAATAATGAATGTGTGTGCTGGCTGTCCTGGGAGCTACCATGATTCCCACATCTGGCATTTGACGCAGCTGTACCAGACATTTGCCAATGGGGACATCCCGCTCGGACACCTAGTGGGGGATGGAGGTTATGCACTGGAGCCGTGGCTGATAACACCCATCAGAAACGCACACACACCTGAACAGGAACGCCATAATGAGGCACACGCACAAACACGTAATGTAATAGAGCGTGTGTTTGGGCTGCTCAAGTCATGGTTCCACTGTCTGGACACATCTGGTGGAGCCTTGCAGTACACACCAACTACATGTACCCAAATTGTCATGGTTTGTGCTATGCTACATAATATGATCTTGCGAAAACAGCTGCAGCAGGACCAGCATAGGGCTGGGCCAAACAGCCCCCCACAATTGCCAAGGCCATCACAGGCAGAGCGTGACTCTGAGGAGGAACAACCTGAGCCTGCCTCAGTAGGCAGAAGGAGGCATGCCCAGTATGCCCTGGCCTTGGTAAAGATGCAACGCATAGCACATACACTGGCTCAGTAGGAACCCTGGGAATGATACCCCCTCTGACTCACTCAAATAATAACATGGATGCCTACAATGACATGACCTGCTCACAAACATGTACAGGGAAGTGTAATATGCGCATCCGACAAAGGCAGCCCTGCAGCACCACCTGAGGCATGAATGCCATGTGTTAAGTAATGTAACACCATGTACTATATGCACACCTGAGGACCCTGACTAACATCCTATCCTCACCAAGCATATGACAATGAGATGATCAAGTGCAATAATTGACTGAAGTATCGCAGTTAGTCAAAGGGGATCCAATGTGTGCCAGTCTGGGATGACATGCTGAGCATGACATGATGCTCCACCTGCTAAGACTGGCGTGCACCTATCAGTGCAGGCCATATGGATACTGGCAAAGGCTGTTGTTACCCACAGTGTGCCCTGAATAGGTAAGGCTCAAAACACAAACCTATTTCCATAGGTATCAGAAGGGATAAGAATAAGATAAGGGATAAGTCGAAACAGCAAGATGCATGCAGTCTAAACTCACCCAGTATGGAGAATGTTGATATCTGTGCTGTAACAGAAAACTGGGTCAAGGCTCACAACAGCACCCTAACACTACCAGGTTACACCTCATAATGTGCTGTACAGCCTCAAAACATGGAACAAGCTACAAAAGGAGGGTGACTAGCAAGAATTGTCAAGGATAACCACACCCCCATGTTGGTACCACAACAAGAAGCAGCATGGACTAGCCATGGTCAAGTAACAGTGGCTAAAACTGCCCCCCAGTTTATAGCCTGCTACATACTACTGTCCCAACACCAGGAACTGCACCTGGCCTATGCTGGAATACATGAATATATCAAGTCCTCCAAACCACATTATATTGGGTGACTGAAAATACCCAGACATAGACTGGGAGCATTATACTAGCTCCAACAGTGTAGGACAAAAGTTCATAGAATCCATAAACCAAAAGGCCCAGGAACAACGTACCACTCCCACAAGAGGGGTAAGCATACTGGATGTGATAATCAGCAACATGGGTACTGGATGGCAAGATGAGAAGTGTATTGCTCACTGGTAAAACCAGACTATAGAGCAATCACACTGGATATACAAATCCTGACCACAGTCCCTGGCCAGAAAACCACAGTGGAAAACATGTGTAAAGCAATATTTGCACTCCTCCAAACTGATGTGGAATCCATTAAAGGTCCTGTGCAGGTGCAAAATATGGGCCACACCTCAGAACCTGTAATACAGCCATTCCATGAACACTGCCAGGAATACTTGGATTATGTAATCCTAAATTAAAACAAGACACAATGCCATACATGCAGGCATCTGGCATGGTGGACACCAGCCATAACCAAACCATGCAAGAGAATGAGGAAGCTACTACATGATAGAGCAAACATAAACAATGAAGTAATCACTCATCAGTAGTATGGCAATAAAATATGTCCACACATACAATCCACTAAGGCCAACCACAACAAATTGAATCTGTGAATCCTGAGGCAATGTTACACCTGCCCCAAGTACACAGACAACCCCCAACTCCACCCAAGAAATACAAATATGTGAGAGATGCAACCATCTATCCAAACTGGAGGCTGAGCTCCCTCAACTCAGTACTCCCAAAACTAGTCAGGAGGAGAAGGTAACCACACATACCACAAACACAGTCCCACATAGACCTATCACAACTGAAAACCAAACACATAAACACAGAAAAACATTCCCGGAGGCACAAATTACAAACACAGCACACCAACAGAGGCCTCTAAAGCAGACACCCAATCAAACAACCTCCAAACATAGCACATGCAACACATAGTACACAAAGCTGGTGTGCCAAACAGTCACAGGCCAGAAGGAGAAACAACATGCCTGATACAGTTGTAATAGGTGACTCCATAGTCAGACACACTGCTGTCCCGCACACCAGACTGAACAAGGGAAAGGGTACAGTAAACTGCCTGTAGGCTGCCACAATACACCACATAACAGAAGTATGCAGGTCACTCCAAAGCAAGTAGAAATATGATGCAGTCATAGTCCATGCTGGTGTGAATGACCTGAGATGTACCTCCCTAGACTACATGAAAAGAGACATAGATGAGCTCTCTGATTATGTAGTCCAGGCCGGTATGACACTCACCATTTGCAGCATCCTACCCTTACCAAGAATAATGCTACAGTACAAACACGGAATGATCAGTCATAGCAAGTGGCACACTTACTGGTGTCATTCCAAGGGGATCCAATGTCTGTCTGCTTGGGAAGTCATGCTTGATGAGCCACGCAGCTGTTCTTGGGATGGCTTGCACCTGTTACCCCTGGGCGTCTGGATATTGGATAAGGCGTCTGGATATTGGATAAGGCCTTTGCCACCTCCATAGAGCCTTTTGTAGGCAAGGCTGAAAAGACTAACCCACCACCCTAGAAAACATAAGTGGAAAGAAACATAAGGGTAATGCTGACCAATGCCAGATGTGTAAACCCCAATATGCATGCTCCCAAGGCCATCCCCAGTATGGAGAACATCGATGTCTGTGCAGTGACAGAAACCTGCTGCAAGCCTCCTGACAGCACACCAGCACTACCAGGTTATACCACATATCATGTGTCATGGCCCCAAAACCTGGAACAAAACATAAAAGGAGGGTGAGTATCCATATTCAGCACAGACACTCATATATCCAGGTAACTGACAATGCACAAGGCATTGGGGTCCACCCATGTGCAACTAACTGTAGGCAAGACTGATGTACAGTCTGTAGCATGCTACAGACCACACTCACACACAGAAACCCCACCCAGCCATCCTGAAGACACTGGACAGTATGAATGTCCCACCAAATACCAAACAAGGTACCACAAATTACCACATAGGTGGTAAACCATTATGTATGGAAGGAGTAATCAGGGACCTAGGGACACAAGTGGACAGTAACCTGTTATGTGACACTCACATTGCCAATGTGGCTAGGAAGACTGTCTACATTTGACACCGTATCAGGAAAGGATTCACATCTACGTCAACAGAGGTCATTGTGCCCCTATACCATTCTCTTATCACACCCATAATCTAGTACAATGCCTCATATGGGATGTACCTTACCTAACACCTGCAGCAGTTAGAAAGACCTCAAAGGTACCTCACCAAGAGGATAAAGGGTCTCAAATATATGTCATATGCTGCCTGGCTGTAGACACCCCAGCTGAATGCAGTCACATACTGCCTACACAGAGGCATTGCATGCCTGTTGTAGAAGGCCATGCCTAACACAGGAGTAATGGACATGCTCCACCCCAGAAAACTCAAAGCCATCAGAGCTGTGAGAGTGAGAGATGTCAACCTCAAAAAATAATGAAATAGGATGTGCTGGTGGGACAGATACATAATCCAGAGGCTCCCCACACCCTGGACCAGAATCCCACTCCATGTTAGGCAGAGCCCCTCACTGACACTCTTCAACAGGAATCTTGCCAAGTGGATGGATGATTGTAGAGTTACACTGGGGGGTCTTCACTGTGTCTTGTCCAGACAGAGGCACAGCAAAGCAAATCATAAATGGCCATAGTATTCACATAGCAAGGGGTGGCAAACGCCACACACACTCTGGCTAGGCTAACAAATGCCCTAGGGTGGATAGCCTAGTATCAACCTATGAACCTATGAAGATACAAATTGTACAGGACACTAAGGATAATCCCAAGGCTTTCACAACTGATGGTAGGAACCGTGTTGGGAATTCACAGATATGCTCTGAATCACACAAATATCACAAACACACACACATATTGCCAACATACATCCTGACAGGTGCAGTGCAACCCCCCCCCCCAGAATGCAGAATATCTATCCCAGCAGACTGCTGGCCCCTGACATTGCAGATGCTGAGGTAACAGCCAGCATCTACAAAGCAAAACACACAGCAGCAATGGTATGAGATGCTGTCCTGGGCTGAGTGCAACATGGACTCCAAGATGAATGGAATGCCAAATCACACTACTGCTCAATGTCAGCCTTACCACAGAATATGTACCCAAAGAGCAGTGTACAACAACAGTGGTCCTTCTCAACAAAGGTGTTGCCTGAATGGATACTGAAAACTACTACCCCAGAATCTTGAGAAGCTTGGTCTGCACAGCTATGGAAAGGATCAGCATGTACCACAGACATAAAGATATTGGGGACCTACTGACACCGGACCCTACCCAGTGTGGCTTTCTTAAGTGCAGATCCTGCCCCTAAACATGTTTGACTCAATTGAAACAGTCATTAAGGTCATTGATGAGGGCAATGTGGTCCACACAGCGTAGCTGGACCTTGCAAAGGCTTCTATACAATACCCTACGTGTTCATTATAGATAAGCTCACCAGCTTAAATATAAACCCCTATGTCAGTAGAGGGGTTGCAAACCAGACCAAGGACAGAATAGACATGGTCAGACATGCTGCAGCCATGTCAGACTACAAACCAGATATAACTGGCATCCCACAAGACTTGGTCCTGAGATCTCCCTCGTCTGGTATATATGTCCCATAGGTACAGGCAAACATGGAAGGACTGTGTCTGAACATGTTTGCAGAGGACTACAAACTGCTCACCATATATGATCCACCAGCTGACACAAGCATCCCACAAAATGGCCACATAAAAACAGACAACTGGTGCCATAGCCATGTCAGCAAGCTAATTGCAGAAAAGTGTATAGTCAACCCCCGTGGATATACAGTAAGTGCCCACCAATTACCACATAGATGTTAACCCATTATGTAGTTAACATGTAATGAGAGACCTGGGGACACAAGGTGATAGATATCCTGCATTGGACAAACATGTGCTGTAGTGTTTACAGAAACATACCATATACCCACCTAATCATGAAGGTTGTCAGATCTACATAAGGGGAGGTAATTGTGGCTCTGCAGTCATCCTTCATCAGCGGTACAATTGACTACAATAGCTCCTGTGGGATGTACCTCAGCAGGCTCCTCCATCAACCGTTAAGTCCCCAACAGTACCTCACCAGGAGTATCAAAGAGCTTGCACAGATGCCATGTGTTGCCTGTGTTGCTGGTATCAATAAACATGCTGCACCTTGTACAATCTGAATGGCAGTGAGCTATGCACATGAGAGACCTGAACCCCAGCACTGACTTACATAGGACAAGCTGTACTGCATGATCCATAACACAGAAGCCACCCCCACCCATGAGTGAACTCCCAGTACAGGCTACCCATAGAGTCACTTATCAATTTTCCTCAACAGGAATCTTGATGAGTGGATGGGAGATGGTAGCTTTATCCTGGGTATCACTGTCATGTCACAGGTAGACAGAGGCACAGTATACTAACCATGACATATGTCATGGCAAACTCCACTTACAATGTGTGTTGAAGGACAAACACACTCACCAACTAGCATTAGACATGGACTAGGGCACATCGCTAGTGTTTGCAAATGTACACCTATGTTATGGAATACACTACCAATGTTGGACAAGCCTGGTTTAAGTAGTTCATATCTGAACAGAATGCAACATGGTCAGATATACACAACTGGCCCCTAACCAGGCTGTTGTGCTCACTATCGAAATGTAAAGCAGTGATAGCACTAAAGCCCAGGATACTGTCCACCACAGTCAAAGTACTACCAGTACACTATACAGTACTACAGTGTTAGGTCAGTGTGAAAGGATGTTGACAACTGTATGCAAAGTATCCCATGCAAACACTGCAGGCACAGTATAATCCTGTTGTGTTCACACACAAAGCAGTTGTACAGTAACTACACAACATGACACACAACACACAACCATAAACGGGTGATATTTGTTGAAGTTCACACTCATCCACAAATGTGGTGGGCTGCAGAGTTCAACATATGGAATGCTCACACTGGGCATGCTCACACACTTTGATAAATGAGACATATGTCAGACAACATGCCATGGGAAGGCTGAACTGGGCATGCTCACACACTTAGGCCAAATCTCAGTTTAGCAGTTGGACACACATATCTGGTATTTTTACGTGTTATTCCAGGAACCAACCACATTACATCAGTCTGCCCAGTGCACACAGTTAAATGACTACAGAGACATACGTGATATAGTGGTTCCCTCCCATATGCAAACATCTTCCACAGATGCACAAGTTGTTCATACAAACAGGGAATGCTATGGCAATAAAGATGTGCAAACAGTCTATCAGCAACAAATAATGTGCATTTGACAATTAAACATATGGGTGTAGAGGTCAACATTAGGCTGTTTGCCCTAGGGAATGACAGCTTAGCCAGAGTGTGCTTGGCGTCTGCCTCCCCACAGGATGCACATTCCCCTTTCTAAACACCGATGATGTCAGCACCCTATAAGTACAGCAGGAGAAAAGAAACCTCCCAGTAATGCGACTAGCGCGCTCTGCTAATGCGTCCATCACAAGTGTCATAACATAGTTAGGTAGTGGTTTGAATCCTGCAAATGCTCAGTGTGTGTGTGTGTGGGGGGGGGGGGGTTGGTGTGTGTATGTCTGTGGGAGAGAAATGTCCCTTTTGCCAACTGGGAAAACACACTACAGGATGCACATTCCCCTTTCTAAACACCGATGATGTCAGCACTCTATAAGTATAGCAGGAGAAGGGAAACCTCCCAGTAATGCGAGTAGCGTGCTCTGCTAATGCGTCTGTCTCAAGTGTCATAACATAGTTAGGTAAAGGTTTGAATCCTGCAAATGGCAAGTGTGTGTGTTTGTCTGAGGGGGATTCGTGTGTGTGCAATTGCGTGTGAGGGAAATATCCCTTTTGGCAACTAGGAGAACAGACTACAGGATGCACATTCCCCTTTCTAAACACCGATGATGTCAGCACTCTATAAGTATAGCAGGAGAAGGGAAACCTCCCAGTAATGCGAATAGCACACTCTGCTAATGTGTCCATCTCGAGTGTCATAACATAGTCAGATAGGGGTTTGAATCCTGCAAATGGCAAGTGTGTGTTTTTGGCTGAGGGGGGTTAGTGTGTGTGAGGGAAATGTCCCTTTTGGCAACTAGTTGAACAGACTACAGGATGCACATTTCCCCTTTCTAAACACTGTTCAGCTGAAGGCCATGGCTCTGGCACAAGTTTCTGTTTCTATGATGCCCCTTTGGAAGATGCTTGTGTCGGCTGGAGAGTTGATTATGGTGGCCAGTTCGCAGTCATCTGCATATTTGGTCAGCCACAGTCCATCTGTGTTGGCCTGTACCTCCATTAAATATATACCAAACAAGAGAGGTCCCAGGACTGAGCCTTGTGGGACACAACTCGTAACTGGTTTGGAGTCTGGCATGGCTCCAGCAATTCTAACCATGCGGGTTCTGTCCTTGAGCCACTGTGCAATCCATCTAGTGACATAGGGGCTTATATTTAAGCTGGTGAGCTTCTCTAGAACGCCCAAGTGGGGTATTGTTGTGAAGGCTTTTGCGAGGTCCAGGTAGGCTGTGTGAACCACCTTCCCCTTGTCAATGGCCTTGGTGACTGTTTCAAAGAAATCAACCAGGTTAAACCTGGTAGTGCTGGTGTGCTCTCAGTAGCCCTGAACCAGGCATCTGTTACTGCACAGATATCGATGTTCTCCATGCCAAGGAGAGTTTCGGGTGCATGCATCTGGAGGTTTAGACTTCTGGCGTTGGGTAGCATTACTCTTAGTTTCTTATCCCTTGTGATACCTATGAAGGTGGGTTTGTCATTTGAGCCTTGCCTAACATAGGCACTATGGGGGTAGCAAGAGCCTTTGCCAATATCTGAAAGCCCAGGGGTGACAGGTGCAGGCCGTCCCTAGCGAAGCAGGTAGTTCAACAGTAGATGAATATGTGAATGTGTAGTGCCTGTGATTAGTTAGCAGTAGCATATATGACTGCTCACGTGGACACATGCCAGGTAAGTCATATGCACTGTGTCACAGGCAATGTACATGTGAACAGGACAAACAGTGACATCCTATCAAGTGGGACATGGACATACATATAGTAAGCTATGCAGATGGCACTAGGAGTCCACAGAAGCTCTATAACTATGCATTGCAGGTGTGATCAGTATTCCAGGGTAATTGCAAGCAAACATGCATGCAAACAAAGCTACAGTAAACAGGGCTGCATGCAGTCCATTGTACAACAAACAAGCTGTACCACTTCCAGTAGGTAACACTGCAAATATGCAGGCACTATGCACATGTACATGGAAATACACGGGTCAGATGGCTAGGGTCCAGTCTCAGCGCACACAAGTGTACAGACCATGTACTGTCAGGATGTACAATAACTGGATGGAAACCCATGTGCTCATACCTGCAGTAATACACATGTCAAATAACAGACACTGAGCCTTCACTCAGTGGTTCCATACTTAGTAGGATGTATGCTACCTGGCCTGCCACCACAGTATCCCTGACATATATGGGGACTCTCCCTCCTGTGACAGTTTTGTGTGTTGGGGCTGTCTAGCATGGTATGAGATGTGAGCATGCAGTGCTAGGGTGCTCCTGTGTGTCCTGTACCAGTCGTGTAGTACTGCACACATATCAACATCCTCAAACATCTGCATTGCAGAGTCCAGTGTGGGCAACATGCCACTTGCAATTTACATGTCCATCATTGCATATTACTACATTCATTACCTTATCCCTGTGCTACCTATGTATGTAGCCTTCTGTTGACATCATTACCACCAGTATGCCAACATGTGCAGATGATACACTATGGTACTTACCATGGGTGTAGACAACAGTACATGACAATCACACACTTACTGCATCAGGCATGCTGTGATATACCCACAATTAATTCAGCACACAGTACTGTTAACAACATGATACTATTACTACACATCTATGTGGTCACCCTGTGCATCAGCAACATGTTAACCTGTACCTGCACAGTTGTTACAGATTGCAGGAGGTGGCACAGTTTCATCATATGCACAGGGTGTGAACTTGGTATGCCTGAGTCAGCCACCGATACCACCGATTGACATGTATGTGTATGTGTGTTGGTGAGGGACAGCAGTAGAAGGTGGGGCAATGTTTATGCAGTGTGTGCATGTATGCGGTAGCCCTAGGTGTTGTCAATTTGCATGTGTGTATGGATGCACACAGTTCCACCTCATGGCTGCTATATACTGGTGTTTGTGGACAGCCACAGACTGTACCTGCCAGGTCATACAGATCAGTGTCTCTGGCCACGGACATGGTACCTGTGCCTTGCAGAGGTGCTACGGACCATATCCAGTACCAACCCAGACTGGGTACTGTCATCAGAAGCAGGTGTTCATTGACTGGACACAGATCCCTGTCGGGCCTGGCCAGAGCCACGTGCACGTGGTCTCCTGGGGCGGTCTGATGACAGCACAGACCCAGCATTGCTGGGGCTGCTGCTGGCACTATGGGGGTGGCCGCAGCCCTGTTGTCGTCCGTGACGACTGCCAGCTGCTGCTGTTGCTGGCATATGGCCACATCAACGCCTCAACCGCCCACCATCGCCCTGGCTCATGGACATGTAGTTGTGGAACTGGTCTAATATGTCCCCACAACGTCTGTCTATGACATCGGTGAAATCACGGATGGCAGCCGCAATGTCACGCATACTGTCAGTCATGGCTGTGCGACATGCTGTCAGCTCCCTCAGACCCTGTCTGGTGTACCGTTCCATACGTGACTGTGCCTGCATGACAGTTCGAAACATAGCTGAGGTTGTAAGACCTCTGTGGGCACGTCTGACAGGGGCAGTATGCCCACGGATGCTCCCACAAGAACCCCTGGACATCTGTCTGTGTGGTACCATCTCTGGGCCATGCCCATGGCTGCTGTGTGGGGAGGCATGTGCCACAGATACCACATTATCCTGGTCAATGCCCACTGTATGCTGTCCATCACCTAGGGACATTGGTGACAAAGGGTGTATTGGCAGGATAACTGTGTGCATTGATGGGGTCAACAGCTGTGTACTGTCAATCGGCTGACCAATGGCAGACCCTGGCATACCTTCCTGTGCCATTACACAGATGTCATCATTATCAGTACCCACGGCACCTGATTCAGGTTCCCTGCTACATGACACCAGAGCAGTACCAGAACCTGTGGGAGGGAAACAGGAAACACAGTTTACAATGTCTACACATTACCAGTGATGCGCACATGCACACATGCACATGCACAGGTGCACACATGCACACATGCACAGGTGCACACATGCACACAGTTTCACACAATTGTACAGTACTCAGTATGCGTGATATCAACACACAGACACAGACACACCTACATGCATACAAAGAGCACTACTAAGTGAGCCAAATAGTACTATTACTATCAAGACTATTACAGGAATTGTTAATACACACTCACCAGCATGGATAGGCTGCATTGCTGTTATACCAGAGGGACCTGCAGACGTGAAGAAACTAATGGCAGTGGGCACAACTGTGCCATTGTTACTGAGTATGATGCAGGTCAGTAGTACAACAGTCGCCTTTCACAGGTCAGCTGCTAATATTGAGGATATCACACTTGCACTTTAAATACTATGGTGACAGCTACAAACCAAGGACACACCTCACACATGCATTAACTACCAGTGTACACAACAGTCAACTATACATATGGCATATTACCTGCACGTTCACTGTCTTGCTGCTGCGTGGCTCCAGCCTCCATCATAATGCATGTCTGCTGCTGCTGTTGTTGCTGGCGGACTGGAGCCACTACACTCATGAGTAGTCCCTCCAGTCTGGTGAGTGGGGGGATGTGTAGCCACCCCACCACCTGTGGCGACCTGTTGCCTGTGGATATCCGACGCACGCTGATGGACATGTCTTTAAATCACTGCAGTGATGTTGTACCTGCTCATATGTCCTATTATGCGTGCCTATGTCATTTACCCGACGGACAAGGTCTTGCCACAGTGCAGCCCTCTCCTGCTGATTCTGGCTGGTGTGGGAAAAGAGTATTGCATAATCCCGCACCAGGCTCTGGTGTATCTCCTCATCCTCAGCTGTGGAGTAAGTGGGATTCCGCGGGTGGGCCATGTACCTGAAAAAGAAAATAACCTGATATCAGCAATATATGTCAGCAGAATTTGGCACACATACTACACATGCTACTCGACTGTTATGATACAACATATCTCACATATATAGCATCTGTCTGTCTATTGGTGGATACACATGTAAATGTCCAGGTATCAGTGCTCAGCCAGCAACTGTACCTGGCACACTCCATACGACATACTACCAAACCCCAGCAGTCAGAACACTGATTCAGGTCAAGAGCACCTCCTCACTCTGGGGTTTGTATCTAGGTACTGTATGGCCTACATCATCAACTACTGTGAGCTGACTACACACTGATTGCCCTGGATATACATATCCCACCTCCACCACCAGCACAAACGACTATAGTGAATAACATTACAGATGCAAACTTTACACTTTGTAACAGTGACATGGTATCCTTTCAGCCCACTGGGCCAGTGGCAGATACAACCCACAATGCTGACCCCTACACAATTGCTTTCTACAGACATCTCCGAGAATGCATGGATCATGCAATCCCATATATGACCAAGACACTCTCCACAAAGGGACAGCATCCTGTCTGGTGGACCCCAGCCATAGACAGATTGTATTACAGAAGATGGAAGCTACTGCAAGACAGAGCATAATTCCATAAAGGGAGGGCATGTCTGAGCAGCACTAGTAAGGATCTATTTTCCATCATACAAACATCCATGGGCAACTTTGAGAGGGAAATCAAGAGGGACACTACAGATAACCAGAAGGCCTTCTTCAGTTATGTTAGCAACCTGGTCAGGATCCATCCTCTATGCCCATAGTTAGTACACAGCAACAAATATTTCACTGACACCACAGATATTGACAACATTGTGGCAGACAGGTTCAGTGCAGGTGTCACCCGCCCTCTCCCCCAAAATAAGACATAGTTATCCCAGCTGACTGTAACCTCCCTGTCATCACAGATGCCCAGGTGAGAGCCACCCTCAGGACAGCAGAATACACAACATGAATGGGACCTGATGGTATCCCCAGTTGCATGCTACATAAACTCTGACAGGAGCTAAACACATATATAGAAGTGCTATGTAACACTAGCCTGACTACAGGATATGTACCTGTACACTGGCGCACAGCAGCAGTGGTTCCACTCCACGAAGGAGGCACCTCAACATACCAATACAATACAACACAATACATTACATTACAATACAATACTATACAATATGCTATTGCCCCTGGGACTACAGCAGCGCACTGTTCTGCTACCCTGACCATTGTGACACATGTGGTGTGATGGTACCTGCTGCTGTCACACAGTTACACAGGGTGACTAATATGGCATATTACCTATCTGACTAACATTCAGCAGTGGTATGTGTGACGTACTCATGGGGAGTCTTGCTTCTCAACACTGTGTGGTTTACTGCAGGGTATGTCTTATCTGTGGGTAGGAACTTTTACCTCCACATGTGCACTCTATTGCAGTGGCACGGATGACACACAGCAGTCATTTAGGTTGTGGATGGTGCGAGGTGTTACTATGGTTGTTGGACATCTGTCATGGGTGTGACTTACATATGTAAATCCGGGAGTGGTAACCTCTATGTGGGTAGTATATGTGTACTCTGTGGTGTTGTCAGTCACTATGCATTGGTAATGTGTTTGAGTGCATTGTCACAGTGTTGTACATGTCACTGTGTCCTTCTCCATATCTGTAGCTGTCATGTGAGGTCCATACCATGGCATCCATTATGTGGTGTGGAGGGGTACACCGACCTACATGTCCATAGCTGACACACCATGTTCGCTGACACATACCATGTGCAGGTATTCCAGGGATAGTGTGCCACTGTGAATATCATTGGGGCCACTATTGTACACATTTATGACCCTGTTCACCCCTGACACATGCAGTGGTGGGCAGCCAATCACATATCTGGTGGTTACTGGTGTAGGTGATTTGAAATGTGGTATAGTACTCCGGTTTTGACACTGGTGTTCACTCCATGCCTTTGTCACCAGGCACCTGTTGCAATACATCTGTACACATGTGCCTCACTCAGAATTTATATACATCTCTATCTCTCTCTTTCTCTCATATATATAGATATATCTATATGTGTATATATATATGTGTCTGTGTACATATACACATATATATTGATGTACATATATTGCTATAGATGTGGAGGGGGGGACACAGAGGGGGTGAGAGTGACAGAAGGGGTGGGACAGGGTGTGTTGAAGGTCGTCATATACAGTCATACCTGTACATAGTCAGATCAGTCTGTCTATGTATATGTATCTACATATATCTATATCTGTATGTGTGCATTACATATATATGTTTGTACAATATTCTATCTACATCTGTCAATGTATTCCTACATCTCTCTATGTATGTATACATATATGCATATCATATATATATATATATATATATATATATATATATATATACACATACATATGTTGACATACATACGTATCCATATGATAGGCAGGTATATCAACATGTTTGTCTGCCATACTGTATACACACACTAACATACTGCTAAACATACATAACTGTGAAACCTACTTTGTAGATGGCACTACAACCTACAATCAACCAACATTGATATGTGCACATAGATGCGCTCTCATACAAATGTATGTACAGCCTTCACTGATAGTTGCTGTATGTACCCTGCCCTTTACACATCTTCATATACATATGGATACAGACCAATGACACATATGGAGGGTTCACAGTATGTAGACCTTTATAGTATTACTTTACATTACCTGTGTTTGTCACAGCTGCTTGTGTTGCCGTCTGGTTCTCTGTCCTGCTGCTCCACTTCCCAGTTGTCAGCATTCAGGTGGCTGTTGCTGAACAATTTGTTTGTGTCTGCTTAATTGCAATTTTCTCTGTCTCTGTCTCTGCCTCTCTCTCTCTCTGTCTGTCTGTCTCTCACATCCTTCTCAGGGTGCAATGAAAGTATCGCATGTGTGGACTGGGAGTACAGCATACTTTTGTAGGTATCTGCATATGCCCATGTGATGGCCTCTGCACCAATTGTTAGCCAGCATTTGCTAATTGCATGCAGCCAGTTGTGTACTGATTGCAGTTCTCACTGTGATTTCAGAACAGTGCTATAAAAAGGTATGTGAGATAGGCGTAGCCCTTTCAGATTTTAAGGGCAGGGACCATGCTGTTATGCTGTGGACAATGTTCTGTGAGTGTAAAGGTTGGTATATCTCTCATATTTCCAGGTGTGTTGTAGATTAACATTCCTCCATTCATTTCTCCAGTTTCCTGTACTAACTGTGTATGTACACTGACACCTACAACTACTACTACTGTTAATGTGTGTGTGTGCTTTCCTTTCACTTTTGCTTGCACTTTGTTGCTAAGGCTTCAATATTTGCCCTTTACAGTCACTACTTGTATGCCTGCTAGGTGTCCTGACTGTAGTGTGCTGCTGTAGCTTTCCTATTTTCCATGTACATTCACACCTTGGAATGCTTGTTATATCTGCTAGGGTGTTACAGCATGCAGTGTGGTCTGGCCATGGTGTGGGCCTTGACATCTATTAGGGTATTTGAGTATGCTGCTGAGCAGGCCCCAGAGACTTTCAGGTTCATCTGTTATCTGCCTCATGGAATGGTACATATCAGTGGGGTACACCCATTAAAATGTCTGGTATGCTGCAGTTGTGACTGTGGGTTAGCATGAGCATATGTATTACTACACTTATTCTGCCATGCAAGTGGTGAATACTTTCAGGACTCCATAGTTACCATTGCATGTGTTACACCTTTCTGCCTACTGTTTGTACATTTCACATGGAGTCTGTGGGGCATCCCTGTAAGTCATTCACTGTTGCTATGTCTAGGCTCTTAACTATTCAAATATGGTGGTGTCAGACACGTCATGTGTACAGATATTTGCAGGTTGTCCACATTTCTGCCTCATATTTTGGTCAATATCTCATGCACACCTTTTTCTGGCAAATCACTCTGGGCTCAAGCCAGAATATGGTGACAAACATTCAAGTTTCAGACTTCATACCCTTCCAAACATCCCACAAAATGCAGACCCTGTTACTCTCTGAACTCTATGCGTTTGTTGTAACAGTATTTGTAATGTGTCCCTGGTTTTGGGCCTTTGCTCCACATATTTTATTACTTGGTCCAGATGTGTTCCTGTAAGAGGTTGTGGGGTATGGGCAGTGATTATGCTGCTGTGAGTATGTGTGTGGCTTGCAAGGTGCTATAGTGACATTATTACCTACTAGCTACCAACTAGCATGGCTGTTTCTGTTCACACACTACTATTATGGAAATCCACTAGTTATGATAGTAGGTCTAAATGGCATGCTTTGTGTACTACACATCTATATTCCCTTTACATTCATTCCTACTATTACATGATATATTTATTTTAGCACAATGTTCTTGTATAAGAGTCATGGCTTAGTGGTAAGTCATGCAGACTACTGTTTCCAAGGTCCTGGGTTCGGGACTGCCAGTGGGATTTTATTTTGCTTCTGAACTGACTGCAAGACCTGTCAATCAAAGTGACTAAGGCACTTTTAAGCAGTTGTAACCGGGTTAGCGCTGGTTTGCACGGAGCCCACGCATGCACACTGGCGTTTATCTCTGCGCACACAAGCGCACACCCGCTTACAACCGCTTAAACGTGGTTACTCTTGCGCACACCCGCACTATTTTCTTTGAAAGAAATGAAAATGGGGAGACAGGAAAGTGGTGAAAAAGGGGTCACAAAGAGGGAAACACGCTTGGGTTTTACAGGAGGGATGTAGGTAAGGCCCATAGCTGCCCATTTCTTCATCAGCAACAGCTGTGCATATGTATGTAATTTGGTGTGACATTTGAAACCTTCCACCCCTGAGAGAGGTGTCAGGACAACAATAATACTTGTTGTACAGCCAATTGTAATTGATAGGTTCCATGTCCAGCAGACATGTGTGCGGAATGGGCAGCTATGTATGGGGCGTAATTTTTTTGTGGGTACAGAGTGCCCTTTTGTTTTTTTTGTTTTTTTCAGGTGAGAGTGGTATGTCAGGTGAAGGAAGTCGGTACAGCTGGGGAGGTAGGTTGGGTAGGTAAACAGACAAGATAACAAGACGCATACAGGGGCGGTGTATGACACGTGTGGGGGGGGGGTTACACAATTGACGGGGACGGAGGTTTGGATATCCAGAGCCCATGAGCCCACAGATGGCAACAGTGGAACTGATATCCCCACCCATAGGCAGTTGCCACTGTTCCTTCACTGCCCAGGACGGGGCTGTGCTGGGGGCTGTGTAGGCGGGGCAACAGGCATGCCCATTAGTTGCGTCACCCGTGCCTCGAGCTGGTGTAGGGGCTCGAGAACAGAGTCCCGAATCTCCCTACGCACCACAGTCCGGACGCTACGGTGGGTGAATGGTGGTTTTCCTCCAGCCACACTTGCAGAGGGGGGGGCGAGCCCCATCCCCTGCAGCGCTTCCACCCGCAGGTGGCTCAGGACCACCGGAGGAGGGTCCGGACTCGGCACTAGTACCAGGTGCACTCGCCAGCTGAAGTGGGAGAGGTGGGTCCGCTGGAACCTGCCTTCCCTGTCGTCCTATGTTTTGCATTATGTCATGACAGTTTGGGTTAGTGATATACAATACCATTCACAATTAGTTGTAACAGCATGCATTAGTATTCCCATTAACCAAACACCCAGATATTCACACCATTGAACAGCGTGCATAACACATGCATAATTTGAACAAAAATACACAGCCCAACAACATGCAGGGTTAATTGATGGCAACAGGCCATCAGGTGTGGATGTATGAACAGGGCAGATGCATCAACGGACATGCAAATATATATGACCCAACAGGACAAACGTCCAGGGGTGTTAATTGTAATTGCACATACCATTTTCATGTGGAATGGGTTATATGTGGTTATAGGGTGGGGTAAAGAAAGTAATATTAACACCTTCAAATAACAATACATATGCTGTACATTTCTAATAGCTACAGTTATATACACACTACTGTTCTAACTACAGTTTCCTATATGATAACTATTTCAACTTGGTGATAGGACTGTTACTGCAACATCAATATACATTTTATTGTTCTTCATACACATTCATATCTAGCTTTGTTCAGCTACATCATCCTGCTACATTTGCTTTATATAGCTGTAGACAAGTGTGGATGTTTGGTATATCAGACAATCATCCTATCTGCATATTGCAGACTGAGAGCAACATATCCAGATTTTGGGATACACATTCCAGATGCAGCAACACTTTGAACAGATTTCGCTGTTTAGTTTTGATTCTCACATGCATTTCATTCTGTCTTGACTGCAGTATACTTTATTCAGGGGTTATTACTACTGTATTGCTGGATTCATGACACTTTCTCACACTCTCTTACTTGCTTTCATTTTACTATTCAGGATGGTACTTACTTCTAGGCTTTATTGACATGTTTTACCTGTAGTTATTACAATCCTTTCTAGCAGTCTCACTTCTGTCATGTTTCAGTATTTCAACAGGGATATATTTCACACATGTGATTTCATCATCTTCTGCAGCTATACTTTTCAGCCTGCTGCAGGTTGTGTACTATTTTCTTACAGGTAGGGCATTTTTATTTCAGAATATATGTCAGACAGTTTCATTTTTTGGTTTAACTTACAGGCTGAAACACACTTTTGTAATCAAGCAATACTTGCATACACTTTCACACTGTTAATTGCAGATTTTATTCCTTACTGACTACACTGCACTCTTTTGCTGACTGTCCTACTTTTATATTTCTTTACAGTTACTGGTAGTGGATTACTGACCTGCCTGGTGGCGCAACCGCACCAGCCTATAGCCATAGGCTCTGCGGTTCGCAGAACGGACACCTGCAGCTGTAATATAAATGAAGTAATATTGGAATACACATCTCCATAATATCAGCTAGTTTAATTTCTTACATACATAATTAAATGTTACTTACTCAGTAGTGGGGTGTTGGGTGTTTGCTGGGCCTCCTGGATCCAAAGGTTCAGTTGGTCCTGCTTGCATCTCTTCAGGTGCGCATGGTGGTGACAGACCTGCTCACCAGTCCTTGGAATCCCTGTGGCACTGGTGAGATCATGAGCCAACCGGTCCCTCGCCTCGGCCCTGTATGCTCCCCAGAGGACCTGGCCCTGCATGAGTTGGGCCTCATGATTATGGACTAGGAGCCAGACCATGTACCTGGACTCCTCAACACCCCACCTCTGTGCTTGAAAGCAACTACCCTCTCCTACTCCTGTCATTCTGCCTGCAGGTCAGTTCTACAATCGTTTATGTTGTGTATTCCCGCCTATGGGGCTTATATAGTCCATTTTTCCCGCACATATCTGTGATTGACCATTTTGGAATTGTATCAACTTTAGTAAACCTGCATTGTCATGCTCTAGTTTGTATTCATTCCTATATATTAGCTATTATTGCATTTAAAGGTACTGCTGTCATGGCTTAGTGGTTCTGTACCTTGACTATGGTGTATAGTATCCTGGGTTCGAACCTGGCCACTGCTTTTTATTTTTCATGACTGTCTAGACCTGCTGAGGGGTGTGTCTGTGTAAAGGCAGTTTTGATGCGGCTTGCTCAACGTTGCCCGTCTGTTAGCTTGTTTGCGTGGTGCACAGCTCCACGCAAATGGGGTACACTGCTTTAAGCCTCATTTGGCTATCGGCACGCATATTACACTCAGCTCAGTTAGGGGCACATAGATTCAGTGTGTGAGACCACTGCTCAGCTATGGGCACTCATTTTGCACCAGTTAAACCACTGCTCATCTATGGGCAGATGCACTCACTCTGTTAAACTGTAGCTCAGCTATGAGCACATCTGGCATTTTTTATTCTTTTGTTACCTCACATGTCTTCAATATAAATGGGCCATTTTATTACAGTTTACATAAATTGTGGTTTTATGTGTACATATTTGTCAGGGACCTGCTTATTTTGAATAAAAAAAAAATTGGTGTTGTGGGGGCTCGAACCATGAATGCCTGCTCTTCAGCCAACATCTCTACCGCTACGCTATTGCTTCCTGGCTTATTTTGCATATTTAGTTCTTATATACTTTCCCACTGACTGCTAACTGTAGCTGCGCTATGGGCACGCCCGCGCAAATGAGCGCACTCACGGTTAAACATCTTTACAATTTAAAAAAAATATATAACATGTTTATTTATATATTTTATATTCATAGTCTGTGGGGGCATGTGTTGTGTTGTGTTTATTCACATTTCCGTGGACTCTGTTGTGGGTGTTTACTTTGGGCACTGTTACACTTCTGGGGGTGTGTCCGCTTGCAGGGCTCGGCCTATGGACCGTGTTAGACTTAGGTGTGATTCAGCATGCTCTCATGAATATGCAAAGCATGCTGACATCACTCCATTTAACTGCAGCCTCCGTGTAAGAGTTATAACTCTTACACGGAGGCTTTGTGAATCTTGCCATCATTTTTTTCTGTTTCTTCCATTTTCTTACTCTGCTCTTTTTACTTCTGTCTTCTCCTTTACTGCTCCTGCAGACATTTTCTTGTGCATGTCCTTCACTTCTTCCTTTTGAATCGTATCCATAATCTCATTCCAAGATAGTTCTTTTCCAGTTTCTGGCTCGTTTTCTTCCATTAAGTCATCAATAAATCATCTCATAACTCTCCTAACTGGAGGGCTGTAATAACAATATTGTCTTGTGACTTTTCCTCGCATCTCAAACTCCCAAACAAATTTCTTTGAAATAGCTCCTCTGCATCCTCCATTATTTCATCCACAATCTCCCTTTTGTTAAACACATCTTCCAAGCTCTTTTTGATTAACTCTATGGAGTAATGGAGTCAGTATGCACCTAACCTCCGATATATTTGACTTCTCCAGTGTAGCTATGAACATGACTGTAAACCTGGAAGCACTGTTCTTAACCATGTTGGCATGATCTCTTTTCAAATTGTGCTTAACATCATAAACATATGGTGCACTAGAAATTTGCTGTTTGTATAAAAGTGCAGTATTCTGGCATTTGGCATCCAACCACCATCAACTTTTTACACTACTGATAGGCAACAAATAAATGTTGACAAAATAGTGAAAGGCCTTGGAATCCATGAAGATGATGATCTTTCATTTTGTAACCATACAACCGCTACCACCACCTGATCCTCTTTATGGATTTAGAGGTGTGCCAAAGAGATATCAGCTCAGTTACAGAATATTATGCCCTCTTCTATAAATCACTTACATACCATCTGATGCAACTGGAGAAGATAAAGATTTTTCAGAAATTTAATCAGTGGAGTTCTCCACTCATTTTATAGGCAAGGACTACAGCAACTCTTTCTCACTTCTTTACATCTCATCTACTTCATAGAGAAGGCCTATGCCTGGCAATACAGATCATTAAAGGACTGCTTACTATTTGAAAACATTTTGTTCAAAATGGTCTCTGCTGACCTAAACACAGGATAAGCACCCTCAATTAAAAAAAAAAAACTCATATTGGCCATATCGTAATATCTGACAGCTTCAAATCATTAAGGATCCCATACCTATGGGATAAGTTCCCCATCACATTTAAAGATATCCCATCAATTCATGGATTCAAGAAGGAATTGGTTAAGTGTATGGCACCCACATGTTTTAGCACCAGATGTGAGGCATCAGGTTTCTCGTTGACCAATAGGTGGTGAGATTGTTCACCGAAAACTGTTAAAGCCACAGCAGTTACCACTGTTTGGATATATTCTTCCCTGTATGTTTTCACTGCAAAGTTCAGTATGTTTCAAAAGTGTCATGTTTATATTTCTAAACTTCATTTCACTTATTAATGTTGTATTTCTTTCCCTATATAATTGTGATTTCTTAGGCTTATCTTCTTTCTGCATTTATAATAGAAGTAGGGTGATTTTGTGGTAAATAAAGCTTTGAAAAGTTTGGAGCAAATTGTTTTCCTGTGAACATCCTGTGTTTTATTATTCTAGGAAAAAAAACATATAAATCAATGTTGAGCTTCCTTTCAGCTCCTTTAATGCAGCTTTCTGCAATCGTTTCCTTTTTTATACACAAAAGCTTTTGCTATAAACCAAATTGTACCACCAGTGTAACATAGTCTTTGCTTAACTTTACCTTGAAAGCTGCCTGCCTGCTTATCACCTCTACAGCTATAACACGCACTAGCATTCCTGGCATTCATACTCTTACAACTGTATCTTGTACTGTCATGTTTTGGTACTGTGTTACATGGTATTGTTATAAATCATGCACATATTTGTTTGCTGCTTCTGTTGCCATAATTGTATTGGTGTCACCCTTAGATGCTGTGTTAACTTTTTGATAATAACCTTAATGTACCCACAGACAATTCTTCCTGTCATCACCGGATATGTTTTCATAATTACAACTGAGGGTTAATTTTCTTAAACCAACTACACATTCAGATATTGTTTCAGTAAACTTTCTAGTACATCTAATTTATGTTTCTCTACTATGCTTTCAGGCTTAGGATTAAAATGGTTCTCTAATAAGCATACTAGCGGTGTGCATATATTTTGACTTTGTATTAGATGCTTTTATTAAACTGCTTGTTTCAGTCCCACAAGCACAGGAGAGAAGCTGACTTTTTTCTGCATTTTTAATATAATTAGAAAAACACTATCTCATCATTTTCTAGTGACCCTCCCTGGACTGGGGGTTTCACAACAAATGCAGTCGAAGTGCACAGAGCTGTCACTTTTTTTTCTTCCATTCTTTTCTGTTTCATTGCAGGTGCTGTATTCTTTACTTCTCATCACCAATCACTGAAATTATTAGAGACTGAAGATGAATTAGAAACACCTTAACATGACTTAACTTACATACAAGATAGTAGCAGTAGTAAGACCCAGTTTTTGGTTAGTAGCTACAAAGGGTTCCTTTATACACACCCTTGAGACTAAATGAGCTAAACCTACATGATAGAAGCCTGAGGACAAAATGCTTTCCACAGCAGAATGTTTATCTCTGCAATGGATAGCAGTGAAGCTAACCCCCTTATTATTGCATACTGCATGTACTATGGTGCAGTCCATCCGGCAGTCTATCCATCCATCGATTGATGTTGAGTTTCATCTGACTTGTATACTAAGCTGACGAGCAATTGCTGTCATCTGCAGAGTTTACTATGCAAACTGGGAATAGAGGTGAATTGACAGGTCTTTTATTTCTGTATCACACACACACACACACTCACACTCACACACACACACACACACACACACACACACACACACACACACACACACACACACACACACACACACACACAAAACTATGGAAAATTTAGAGTCACTAGTGTGTCTACGCCATTGGGATGCAGGAGGAGACTGGCAAACCAAGAGGAACCCTATGTAAATACATGGAAGGTATCCACAGTCCACACAGAAGGCACCCCAGCTGAGAACCAAACAAGAGAACATCTTGCTAGAAACACTGTTCACTGTGTCATCTGGAGTAGTCCGTACTTTTTTAAATATCACCTTTAGTGATTGTGATTGTATCCTGTTTGTGGAATGTTTCCTGCTGCTCATACTTTGTAGCTCTCATTGCTGTTCATTTGCGGAATGTTTCATGCTGCTCATGCTTTGTAGCTCTCATTGCTGTTCTCTTGCAGAATGTTTCCTGCTGCTCATATTTTGTAACTCTCATTGCTGTTCTCTTGCGGAATGTTTCCTGCTGCTCATACTTTGTAACTCTCATTGCTGTTCTCTTGCAGAATGTTTCCTGCTGCTCATACTTCGTAACTTTCATTGCTGTTCACTTGCGGAATGTTTCCTGCTGCTCATACTTTGTAACTCTCATTGCTGTTCTCTTGCGGAATGTTTCCTGCTGCTCATACTTTGTAACTCTCATTGCTGTTCTCTTGCAGAATGTTTCCTGCTGCTCATACTTTGTAACTCTCATTGCTGTTCTCTTGCGGAATGTTTCATGCTGCTCATGCTTTGTAGCTCTCATTGCTGTTCTCTTGCGGAATGTTTCCTGCTGCTCATACTTTGTAACGCTCATTGCTGTTCACTTGCGGAATGTTTCCTGCTGCTCATACTTTGTAACTCTCATTGCTGTTCTCTTGCGGAATGTTTCCGGCTGCTCATACTTTGTAACTCTCATTGCTGTTCTCTTGCAGAATGTTTCCTGCTGCTCATACTTTGTAGCTCTCATTGCTGTTCTCTTGCAGAATGTTTCCTGCTGCTCATACTTTGTAGCTCTCATTGCTGTTCTCTTGCAGAATGTTTCCTGCTGCTCATACTTTGTAGCTCTCATTGCTCTTCATTTGCAGAATGTTTCCTGCTGCTCATACTTTGTAGCTCTCATTGCTGTTCTCTTGCAGAATGTTTCCTGCTGCTCATACTTTGTAGCTCTCATTGCTCTTCATTTGCAGAATGTTTCCTGCTGCTCATACTTTGTAGCTCTCATTGCTGTTCTCTTGCAGAATGTTTCCTGCTGCTCATACTTTGTAGCTCTCATTGCTGTTCTCTTGCAGAATGTTTCCTGCTGCTCATACTTTGTAGCGCTCATTGCTGTTGTCTTACATGATCTAGCCCCTGTTGCATTTTGAATGGCTCATTTATGTTTTGCTTTTTCCCTGGTTATCTGTATTAGCTCTCCATATGTTTCAACAACTTATTTTTAGTGGCTCCTTTAACTTTCTGTTTACTTCAGGTTGGAGAGAAATCTAGTTCTGCATTCATTTGTCAGGCCCATCACTAGCTATGGCTAAGTATTTGGTCATATTTTAAAATCCCTATGATTAAAAAGTCATAGTGCAGTGAGAATATATTACAGGAGGAGCTTACAAGTATAGTATTGTATCAGGAAGGAATGCTGCTGAGGGAGAGTCCTGTCACTGGGGTTAGAGAACGGAGAACAAAATCAGTGGGGACCAATTCCTTTACCAAAGCTAGACCTTTTCTGTGTTCAAGATTTTGATGCTTTGTTTAAACATAATACTTTGCACATACTTGATTTTCTTGTCTTTTTTCATTCTATTGTGTGATTGTACAAGAAACCTGTGTGGGTTCCGGGAGCTATGACCACATCTCATTTGTAATTTCTCAGTGATGGTGTTCACTCACTTAGTTTGTGATTGAACAGTTATCTACACTGGATTAGGACAGTTTATTTAGTGTAAGGCTCCAGAATGCAGCATCGATGACAACGCCTCTGTATAATACCTTTAGTTCGTTCAGCTTTAAAGAAGTATATCTTGCTTCTAATGCAGTCTTTCACTCATTTTTTTACTGATCTGAGTGAGCAGGTAACATTATTTGCCATGGTCTGGCTTGCACTCATTTTCTGATGTTGAGCAGCACCCTAGTAGCTAAAGAAGTAAAGCATGTTAGGGTACATTTTGTAATACGTGAATCTTGTCAAAATCTTTCCAAAATAACAATCTATGTGGCATATAAGAAAATAATGGCATTATGTTTCTAACTTTTAGGCTTGGCAATCCAGGACAAAATTAATTGAAAAGTTAAATGTAATGTATGCTTGGTACAGCACATTATAATACCAAAGGTTCTACTAAGCATACACTTTCTCATTTGCATGACATCTGGATGCCACACTGTCCTTAAACCTTCCACTTCATATGCCATAAATTCATTACCTTATCCAGGCCTCGACAATGCCCCCAAATAAGATTTTGGTTAAATGGTGCGAGTCTCATGGAGAAGAAGACCTCCAATGCACGTTGATGGCAATCCAGGCTGAGACAAATTGCCAGACTGTAGGTATGCTGGCCATGGTGAAGGAGAATTTGACCTTACAGTGGCCAGTTGCCATTCTTCTGGATATGGGATGGAGTCTTTGCACTGCTTAGCAGCCCTGAATGATGACTGAGGAGACCTTTTAGTACTCAGGCAATAGAGCTGCAAATGGAGGGGACAGACAGGCAGACTTATAAAATTACCTGTGATTTTTCCACACTGACAGTTTGCAAGTTGGGTGCTATGGGCCGAACAGTAGTTATCAAATTTTAATTAAAAAAGTGAGCCTACATTGTAAGGCCTTCAGAGTTCTGCCTTCTAGCCTTTTCCGTCAGAGACTTTGAGTAGTAGATGGGCCACTGGGCTTCAGCCAATTAAAACATTGTTGTCTGCATGCATAAATAACTAAGCAAGCAAACAAACTTGCTTTACAGATAGGCTTTAGCTTTCTTGAGTCATGCACTTCCACTTCATTATTTTAGGTGGTGTCATTGCATAAAAATATGAACAAATGCAATTAACAAGTATTACTATATTATTTCTGTGGACACTGAATTCACACATACAAAAAAATGCTGTCAGCTGTCATGGAAATGATTTCAGCTGCCCTTTATTAAACTCTGTAAATGTCAAAACTGCTAGAGATGGAAAGAGAATGACCATTTTTCTGACTGCTGCAAATCTTTTAGTATAACTTGTAGTATTTAAAGTAAAATTAATAAAAAGTAGGAAACCTGGCAACTCAAAACACATTTATGTTTCACTCAGTAAAAGCAGAAAAAAATGTCACATACAGAATTAGTGCTGCTGATTTAATTGATTTTGACAATATGCCGAAGGTGGCCACCTTGCACTTCAAACAGAAAAACAGAATAAGCACCTAATCTGCAGTACTGTTTCTGCACCTTCACTATGCTAAGATTATTGATCTTTGTTCAATTGCCAGGATAACTACAAAAGATAATGCACACAGCACAGACAAAAGCACACACAGTTATACACGACTGCCAGTTATTGTGTTATATAACAGTGGTGTCTATACTCTTCTTTATGGTGCAGATGGAACACACCGTGATTGCAAATCCAGATGACTTGAACCCAAGCATCAGTTTGAGCCTGTGGAAGCCATGGCAAGATGGTGGGACTGAAAGGTGTATGCCTTACCAATCCTAAGAGGCAGTATGCTGGTTTCCTGACCAGCTATTCTTGTGCCTGCAGGCAGAGACTTGCAAATAACATGTGCCAGTACTAGGAAGCATGTGGATGTTGCTTGCAAAGCTGGTGATAGTTCTTGTCTGCAGATGTGGTTGGATGTGCTATGGTGATGCAGGCACTCACATCACCAGCCAGGGAGAAGGGTTATGGCCTCAGATGAAATGCCCAGCCATCTGAGTTAGTGGTGGCTGTTAACATGGACCGATTGGAAGTCTGTGGTGCTGGCAGAGTCAAGAGTGTGGCAAACCATTCAGTGGACATTTTTGCCTGAGAACAATTTCATTATGACACCAGCCTTCCTCCTATGGGCTTCCAGTCATGACAGTCTATGGGATTGTACTGCCAAGCAACTATGTGAGTAATTGGCTATGACAGACTATGAAGGTCTGCAGAAAGCCAGAGATAAATCACCCACATAGTTGCCTAGATTACATTCCTGCCTGGTAAATGAAGGGAGCTTTGATGGTCAACAGGCACAAAGGCAAAAATCTCTTAGAAAAAAAGTCATAGCAATGTTTTTTTTTTCTTAAATATGACTTTATACATTTAAAACAACATTGCTGAAAAGATTTTGTAGACAGCTACTTTATAATCCGCTTTGTTTCTTCAGTGACGGCCAATATAATATTTCATTTCAAATTAAATGATAAAGGAATGAGGGATGTAATTTTAAGGAATCACATAATGCCTTGAGTGTAGCTGTTCCTAGAAGAAAAGTTTCATAATTCCACAAAGAAAACAAATTTTAATACCTTTAATGCAATTATATTTCCAGATCTCAAAATCTCCAAGAGAGCTGCTTTTTCTTAACTATTTTCCTGGGGCAGTTGACAGTTACAGGCCACTTTTACAAAAGTAAGTATGTTAAATCCTGTAAGATAGCAGTAAGTAGTTCATGCAGGAGTACAGATGGCATTGGTGAGTCTCCTGTTCCCCAGTACAATGTATTCTTATACCTTCCTTTTGCTTACTACTGCTTGGGCTGTATGAACATCTGCTGGAACATCTCACACAATAATAGCCATTATTCTAGAATGTACCGTGCAAGATCTCGTACTAGTTCAAGCAAGCAAATAAGCAAACGTATATCAGAATTGAAGGAAATATGAAGTTAAAAACTGATGAATTTCATTTATTGGAAAGAAAATGTGAACAATACTTGCATTTTATTATTTTATTCAATTTATATATAGTCTTAAACAAAACTGTTTGTGGGGGGTGATATAATGAGTAACCACATGGCCTTTAATGTAGGTAGATCAGTGTAGAAGTCCAGGTCATACAAATCTTGCAAAGGAAATCCCAGAAAAAAAATATAATTTCAATTATGTCGGATGTTATCAGTATACGGGTTTTCATTTTTCAGTTCATCTTCTTTTTCTTTCTGCTGTTCCCAGTTGGGGTCTTCACAGCGGATCATCTGTTTCCATTTCATTTTTCAGTTTATGTTAGATGAATTTTAAGCTTCTTCTCAAACACTTTCAACTCTGGATGCTCTTTGAGGCTGAGAGGTGGCATTTCTGCTGCAGTATATATCTGTGTGAAGACAGGGTGTTAATGTTGACCATGTGATTGTAGGAAAACATAGATGTCTCGTTGCTGTACATCTAAACTTTGTTGGATAAAACTAATTAATAACTGTTTTTACAAACACTCAGAAAATGCACATGTGGCTCTGCAAAATTTCACCTCAAATCTTACTCCTCATGTCCTCAGTCCTAGAGGTTAATGTTATATAAACATTCTCTTATTCTACTTTCTTAAGATTAGAGAAGTGAGCTTGCCATGAAGAAATAGTTTGATATGGAGATAGCAGGTGAGGACATGTGCAAATACACCAAGATGGAGTGTGGTTTACAGAAAAGGAGTTATTTCTGTCATGACCAAATGATGACGCCTCTGTTACACATTTTACTTACTAAGGGCTCAGGTGTCAGAATAGAGATAAGTATAATTTTTCAATGCAAAAAAAAAATCCAAATTCTACCAGTGCAAGAGTGCAACATCATTGAGCACTGCCCTGATTTATCGTGGGCCTTGCTTCCAACAAGGGTCCTTTCTACTGGTCCCAACAATCATTTCTTATCCCATTTGGGCAATTCATGGACTCCCTAATGAAAGACTGCCTTGATTCAAGCATAATATAGGCCTTGCTTCCAGCAAAGATCCTGCTTGTTGGTCCCTCCAAGCATTTTGTATCCCTGATGGCCAATTCACTGACTTCTTAATGAAGTTTCAAATGGCTGTATCTTTAGCTCACGTCCACATCATGCATTCAAAGTTTTTTTGTAGCACTGCAACCCCTCCAACCTACCCTACATACACACACACACACATACACACACACACACACACACACACACAGTGCTGCTGGAGTATCCTAAATTGAATGTATTTATAGATACGGCAGCATAAATATATGTCGCTGCCCCTCAACACTCTTCACATTGTTACTTGGGTTCTTTTAGCTCTAGGTTATAGCAAAAGGAAGATATTCATAAAAATGTAGACTTTGATGGCAGATAGAGGCTTCTTTTGTATTCACTTTGATATTTTACTTGTGTGTCTGACCAGCTGCAGAGTGCACCTGACTCACGTCTTGTTTTTTTTTTACCATTCGCTCATAAGATCTGCTTTACCCAACATGTTCTTCAAATCTGAACTGACTTCGTATCGCATATGTCTCAGGAAGGCTTCTCAATTTATTCACTACCATTTCTATAAATAAACATTTACACAACTCAGCCATATGTACCTTGCATTTTCAAAGTCTGCCCTTTTTTTTTGTCTCCTATCTTTCCTTTTTTCAAGATGGATTGGTGACAATATTGCAGGCGTTATTCTGGGGATCAGGAGACTGAACATCAGATGGTTGATATGGTGACACTACTGCAGGTATTGTACTGGGGAACAGGAGGCTGAGCAGCATATTCATACAGTAGTAGTTGTAGTACTACAGGTGTTGTACTGGGGATCAGGAGACTGAACATCAGATGGTTGATATGGTGACACTACTGCAGGCATTGTAATGGTGCTCAGGAGACTAAAAATCAGATGCTTGATGTGGTGGCAGTACTACAGGCATTGTACTGGGGATCAGGAGACTCACCTGCAGATTTATACAGTAGTAGTTGTAGTACTACAGGTGTTGTACTGGGGATCAGGAGACTCACCTGCAGATTTATACAGCAGTAGTTGTAGTACTACAGGGGTTGTACTGGGGATCAGGAGACTCACCTGCAGATTCATACAGTAGTAGTTGTAGTACTGCAGGTGTTGTACTGGGGATCAGGAGACTCACCTGCAGATTTATACAGTAGTAGTTGTAGTACTACAGGTGTTGTACTGGGGATCAGGAGACTCATCTGCAGAGTTATACAGTAGTAGTTGTAGTACTACAGGTGTTGTACTGGGGATCAGCAGACTGAACATCAGATGCTTGATGTGGTGGCAGTATTACAGGCATTGCACTGGGGAACAGGAGACTCACCTGCAGATTCATACAGTAGTAGTTGTAGTACTACAGGTGTTGTACTGGGGATCAGATGACTCACCTGCAGATTTATACAGTAGTAGTTGTAGTACTACAGGTGTTGTACTGGGGATCAGGAGACTCGCCTGCAGATTTATACAGTAGTAGTTGTAGTACTACAGGTGTTGTACTGGGGATCAGGAGATTCACCTGCAGATTTATACAGTAGTAGTTGTAGTACTACAGGTGTTGTACTGGGGATGAGGAGACTCATCTGCAGAGTTATACAGTAGTAGTTGTAGTACTACAGGTGTTGTACTGGGGATCAGGAGACTGAACATCAGATGCTTGATGTGGTGGCAGTACTACAGGCATTGTACTGGGGATCAGGAGACTCACCTGCAGATTTATACAGTAGTAGTTGTAGTACTACAGGTGTTGTACTGGGGATCAGGAGACTCACCTGCAGATTCATACAGTAGTAGTTGTAGTACTGCAGGTGTTGTACTGGGGATCAGGAGACTCACCTGCAGATTTATACAGTAGTAGTTGTAGTACTACAGGTGTTGCACTGGGGATCAGGAGACTCATCTGCAGAGTTATACAGTAGTAGTTGTAGTACTACAGGTGTTGTACTGGGGATCAGGAGACTCATCTGCAGAGTTATACAGTAGTAGTTGTAGTACTACAGGTGTTCTACTGGGGATCAGGAGACTGAACATCAGATGCTTGATGTGGTGGCAGTACTACAGGCATTGCACTGGGGAACAGGAGACTCACCTGCAGATTCATACAGTAGTAGTTGTAGTACTACAGGTGTTGTACTGGGGATCAGATGACTCACCTGCAGATTTATACAGTAGTAGTTGTAGTACTACAGGTGTTGTACTGGGGATCAGGAGACTCGCCTGCAGATTTATACAGTAGTAGTTGTAGTACTACATGTGTTTTACTGGGGATCAGGAGATTCACCTGCAGATTTATACAGTAGTAGTTGTAGTACTACAGGTGTTGTATTGGGGATCAGGAGACTCACCTGCAGATTTATACAGTAGTAGTTGTAGTACTACAGGTGTTGTACTGGGGATCAGGAGACTCACCTGCAGATTTATACAGTAGTAGTTGTAGTACTACAGGTCAGTTACTGGGGATCAGGACAGGACATGCAGATTTATACAGTAGTAGTTGTAGTACTACAGGTGTTGTACTGGGGATCAGGAGACTCACCTGCAGATTTATACAGTAGTAGTAGTACTGCAAGCATTGCACTGGGGCTCAGGAGACTGAACATCAGATGCTTGATGTGGTGGCAGTACTACAGGCATTGTACTGGACTGTGGTGATGGAAGAAGAAGAGAGTCATACGATGACGCTGGCATTTTACAGATCACTCTATGCCCCTTCCTCATTATGATCACAAGTTTTGTGGAATAATTTAAAGGATGAGATCATGGAAAAAATTGGATTCTGTCACTGTGTAGATGGGCCCATCCCCCATCACAGAAGGAGGAGCTAAGCAGTATGGAAGTAGAAGTAGAGTCAGTGTTGCAATGGGGTAGGAAGAGTCAACGTAGGTGGTTTAGGCAGCCAGGGAGGGTGCCTTGTGACTGCTTCTTATGACAAGTTCACCAAGAATGGTGCATTAGGAGGAGGCCACAAGACAGACTGCATGACACATTAGGGGAGTATATCTATTAGCTTGCCAAGGGATTCCTGAGGACAAGGAAACTCTGGCCTTCCCTATTCAGATTGTGCTTATCATGACCCTTAGAAGGACAGGCTACTTGGAAAATGGATGGATATATATCCTTTACATGCATTTCCCCCTAGTTTGTCTTTAAGAAAGCTTTTTACATTATTTAGACTTATTTTTCTGCTTAGGTTAGCAATGACTTTTTTCTAACTTGTTACATTCATAGGTAGAATATTGGCTACTAACCCAGGGACACAAAAGGCTAAGGAGCCTGTCATGTCAGCTTCTACCACCCTTTGGATGTAGGCTGTAAAATTTTTGGAAGTTTCTAGAGGTGGCAACTCGGTTCATTTTTTTTTTCTCCATCTTTAGGCTATGGGAAGGTAACTGTCGTATTCTTTGGCTGCCATTTGTCACAGTATAGGGATGGCATTGGTGGTGCTGATGTGACTGTGTGTTTGTGTGTGTATCTATGTTTGTGTCTCGTTATGATTTTTTGGGTTGGGATAAGTCACTCAATTATTGTAGCAAAAGACTAAAAAGGGTGTTTTTTTTTTTCTTCTGATGTCAGTCTGGGCACAGGATTTTCTTGTTGGGAAGGTGATAGTCTTTTCAGTTTTAGTCAGTAAGGGATAAGATGGTGTGGAGGAGATAGATTGTTATCACTGAGGGTGAGCATAGACTATTTGCAGATCACTTCTGTGGTAATTAAAAATACTCTAAAAATAACATAAAAGTGTAGAGTCTGTGGTATACCTGGAAAACCTTAAACCTTGGCATGTTCTTTGGTGTATAAAATAAAAGGAACATATTGTAGCTCCCTACCTCAGTGATGAAGATGTTTATTTTTGCATATGAGTGTACAACTTCTGAGGTTCCAGGGGTCACATGTAATTAAAATACTACATTAACCGATTGTATTGAGAAGAAAGAAAACTAATGCTGCTTCATAAACCGTATGATTAAAGAAGATTCAAAGTGAATTAAGGAAAAGTACAGCAGCTGCTTCTGTCCTTGGTTTTATTTTTTCAATTTATGCGTATAAGCAAATAATTACTTATAAAATAGCTGCCTAAAATAAGATCAGACAAGGAACATGTACAGTTTCCTGTAAACAACTAATTATAATAAATCAATTCCTGCAGAAAGTTTCAACTTGCACCACTTTGGCTGAATTTTAATAAATGTGTTGGTGACTCATTTTGCTATTAAGGCATACTTAATCCTTGTTCTTTTTCTTTTTTTTCATAATAGTGGTAGCACAGAGGTATTCTGTGTTACAGTTAGTTAATCTGACTTGTCCATCTTTTTTCAAGAGGTACCCGCCAATCATCACATGCATATGCGTTTGCATGTGGATGTACATGTGCGCATGTGAGCATGCACACACATGCTTGTATATGAAAAAAGTGGTAAACCTTCAAATATTTACACTGATGTTTCTATACAATGCATATAATGTGACAACATAAACATTTTTGTGTTCTTGATTTACAATGATGTTTCTATACAATGCATGTAATTTCACAGCAACATAAACATTTTTGTGTTATTGATTTGTCTTCATTGTGATTCCTTTTGGCTGAGATGTGGCTGACAGGGTTCCTGGGTCCATCTCACTTACCCATCTAATAAATAAAATACCAGATTGCAGGCCTGTAACATAAACTCTAACTCAAGAAGCAGTGTTAAATTTTAAAAAACAATGTATTACTCAGCAGTGCTGCATGGCTCTGTGAGATGACTGATTTTAATTTTTCTGACTGTCAAACACTGCTACCTCCAAATAATGAATGCAACATGTAACACTTGAAATATCCTATAAATTATCCCATTCCATAAATAGAGTACATAATGGGGCTGGAGTGTGATATTGAATGCAGCTGTGTTCAGGAAGGAGGAACCGTCATAATGCGCTTGAGCTGTTCTGAGATGATTGAAATGTATTTTGATAGTTTTTCTTTTTTTGCTTTCATCTTTATAGAGTAATGTACACATAAATAAACATTATGGTGCTTACACTGAAACATCTGTGTCTTGTGTCGATCCATCAGTTCCTGCATGATCTATGCTTCTGTTTTGATGGCAAGAGATGCCATTTATAAATAAAAAAAGTAGTATTCAGTGCCTCTGTCCACAAGTTATTTAAATGGGTTACTTCGGTTAAAGGGTTCCCTGTCTCATTTTCTCATAGGTCCTTAATATGTCCAAATGAACATCCTGAGCAGTTAGAAGTGCAGAGGGGCTGGGTGACTTGTTAAGAGACTGAAACATGCATCTCCTTTCTTTGCTGATGTAGCACATATGAGTTAGTTCATTTGAACACCTTGCATTTCATGGCATGTACCATTCCCTCCTTATCGACAGGTTATGGGAGAGCTCTTTTTCTGAACTAGTGCAAACTTAAGGACTGTGTAACTATATTCCTTGAATATATGGATATATATACTTTATAGCACAACAGTCCGATATTCTGCTATCTGATGAGGAAGACACATTCACACTAGCTTGTTTTTACTCTTATCGTTTTTCCTGCTCTGACACCTTGCCCTCTAAGTAATGTTACTTCCTATTGTCTCCCATTTGACACCTGCAGTAATATTACATTTTTTAAATTTATAGTTAAGCACTTTAGTCATGCTAACTTTGATTCACAGATGTTACTTTGATTAGAACTAATGGGGATAAATACAGACTGTAGCGAGCGGACTATCTGTATTAGTGTTTTCCAATAGCATAAAGCTGGAAAATTACTTGGTACTTCCTTGACTTTGGTATGTGCAAAGTGGAAACTTCTGGACTCCTTTGGTGTGTGACTCTATAGCAATATCTTTGCCATTTTTGATTGCTTATTCAAGGCTATATCAGATATCACCTTGCTTGGTGCCATATTCTGGCTCAGTGGCAGTTTACTGAATTGGAATAACTTGGTTATGCCATCTCCTAACCTACATGGGTTGATTTCAGTCCTGCCAGCTACCTTGAGCTCTGTAACTGGTAATGCCTAAGGATTCTCCGAGAAGCTGCAGTTCATTCTGCTTCTTATGAAATTCTGATCTTCTGCAATTCCAATGAATTAGAATACAGACTGGTGCTGCCCTTGTGAATGCCCACATGTGGAGGTGATAGGTGTTGGCAGTAAATGGCATAACGTATTGCACTGTGGAGGTGATAGGTGTTGGCAGTAAGTGGCATAAAGTTTTACACTGTGGAGGTGATAGGTGCTGGCAGTAAGTGGCATAAAGTGGTGCACGGTGGAGGTGATAGGGGTTGGCAGTAAGTGGCATAAAGTGTTGCAATGTGGAGGTGATAGGCATTGGCAGTAAGTGGCATAAAGTTTTACACTGTGGAGGTGATAGGCGTTGGCAGTAAGTGGCATAAAGTATTGCACTGTGGAGGTGATAGGTGCTGGAAGTAAGTGGCATAAAGTGTTGCACTGTGGAGGTGATAGGTGTTAGTAAGTGGCATAAAGTGGTGCACTGTGGAGGTGATAGTTGTTGGAAGTAAGTGGCATAAAGTGTTGCACTGTGGAGCTGTTGGCAGTAAGTGGCATAAAGTTTTACACTGGAGGCGATAGGTGCTGGCAGTAAGTGGCATAAAGTTGAGCACTGTGGAGGTGATAGGTGTTGGCAGTAAGTGGCATAAAGTTGTATACTGTGGAGGTGATAGATGTTGGCAGTAAGTGGCATAAAGTTGTACACTGTGGAGGTGATAGGTGTTGGCAGTAAGTGACATAAAATATTACACTGTGGAGGTGATAGGTGTTGGCAGTAAGTGGCATAAAGTATTACACTGTGGAGGTGATAGGTGTTGGCAGTAAGTGGCATAAAGTTGTACACTGTGGAGGTGATAGGTGTTGGCAGTAAGTGGCATAAAGTATTACACTGTGGAGGTGATAGGTGCTGGCAGTAAGTGACATAACATTTTCCACTGTAGAGGTGATAGGTGCTGGCAGTAAAGGTGCTGGCAGTAAGTTGCATAAAGTATTACACTGTGGAGGTGAGAGGTGTTGGCAGTAAGTGGCATAAAGTATTACACTGTGGAGGTGATAGGTGCTGGCAGTAAGTGGCATAAAGTATTACACTGTGGAGGTGATAGGTGTTGGCAGTAAGTGGCATAAATTTGTACACTGTGAAGGTGACAGGTGTTGGCAGTAAGTGGCATAAAGTATTACACTGTGGCGGTGATAGGTGTTGGCAGTAAGTGGCATAAAGTATTACACTGTGGAGGTGATAGGTGTTGACAGTAAGTGGCATAAAGTATTACACTGTGGAGGTGATAGGTGTTGGCAGTAAGTGGCATATAGTTGAGCACTGTGGAGGTGATAGGTGTTGGCAGTAAGTGGCATAAAGTATTACACTGTGGAGGTGATAGGTGCTGGTAGTAAGTGGCATAAAATATTACACTGTGGAGGTGATAGCTGTTGGCAGTAAGTGGCATAACATATTACACTGTGGAGGTGATAGGTGTTGGCAGTAAGTGGCATAAAGTATTACACTGTGGAGGTGATAGGTGCTGGCAGTAAGTGGCATAAAGTTTTACACTGTGGAGGTGATAGGTGCTGGCAGTAAGTGGCATAAAGTGGTGCACGGTGGAGGTGATAGGTGTTGGCAGTAAGTGGCATAAAGTGTTGCAATGTGGAGGTGATAGGCACTGGCAGTAAGTGGCATAAAATTTTACACTGTGGAGGTGATAGGCGTTGGCAGTAAGTGGCATAAAGTATTGCACTGTGGAGGTGATAGGTGCTGGAAGTAAGTGGCATAAAGTGTTGCAAGTAAGTGGCATAAAGTGTTGCACTGTGGAGGTGATATGTGTTAGCAGTAAGTGGCATAAAGTGGTGCACTGTGGAAGTGATAGTTGTTGGAAGTAAGTGGCATAAAGTGTTGCACTGTGGAGGTGTTGGCAGTAAGTGGCATAATGTTTTACACTGTGGAGGCGATAGGTGTTGGCAGTAAGTGGCATAAAGTTGAGCACTGTGGAGGTGATAGGTGTTGGCAGTAAGTGGCATAAAGTTGTACACTGTGGAGGTGATAGGTGTTGGCAGTAAGTGGCATAAAGTTGTACACTGTGGAGGTGATAGGTGTTGGCAGTAAGTGGCATAAAGTTGTACACTGTGGAGGTGATAGGTGTTGGCAGTAAATGGCATAACGTATTGCACTGTGGAGGTGATAGGTGTTGGCAGTAAGTGGCATAAAGTTTTACACTGTGGAGGTGATAGGTGCTGGCAGTAAGTGCCATAAAGTGGTGCACAGTGGAGGTGATAGGTGTTGGCAGTAAGTGGCATGAAGTGTTGCAATGTGGAGGTGATAGGCATTGGCAGTAAGTGGCATAAAGTATTGCACTGTGGAGGTGATAGGTGCTGAAAGTAAGTGGCATAAAGTGTTGCACTGTGGAGGTGATAGGTGTTAGCAGTAAGTGGCATAAAGTGGTGCACTGTGGAGGTGATAGTTGTTGGAAGTAAGTGGCATAAAGTGTTGCACTGTGGAGGTGTTGGCAGTAAGTGGCATAAAGTTTTACACTGTGGAGGCGATAGGTGTTGGCAGTAAATGGTATAAAGTATTACACTGTGGAGGTGATAGGTGTTGGCAGTAAGTGGCATATAGTTGAGCACTGTGGAGGTGATAGGTGTTGGCAGTAAGTGGCATAAAGTATTACACTGTGGAGGTGATAGGTGCTGGTAGTAAGTGGCATAAAATATTACACTGTGGAGGTGATAGGTGTTGGCAGTAAGTGGCATAACATATTACACTGTGGAGGTGATAGGTGTTGGCAGTAAGTGGCATAAAGTATTACACTGTGGAGGTGATAGGTGCTGGCAGTAAGTGGCATAAAGTTTTACACTGTGGAGGTGATAGGTGCTGGCAGTAAGTGGCATAAAGTGGTGCACGGTGGAGGTGATAGGTGTTGGCAGTAAGTGGCATAAAGTGTTGCAGTGTGGAGGTGATAGGCACTGGCAGTAAGTGGCATAAAGTTTTACACTGTGAAGGTGATAGGCGTTGGCAGTAAGTGGCATAAAGTATTGCACTGTGGAGGTGATAGGTGCTGGAAGTAAGTGGCATAAAGTGTTGCAAGTAAGTGGCATAAAGTGTTGCACTGTGGAGGTGATAGGTGTTAGCAGTAAGTGGCATAAAGTGGTGCACTGTGGAGGTGATAGTTGTTGGAAGTAAGTGGCATAAAGTGTTGCACTGTGGAGGTGTTGGCAGTTAGTGGCATAATGTTTTACACTGTGGAGGCGATAGGTGTTGGCAGTAAGTGGCATAAAGTTGAGCACTGTGGAAGTGATAGGTGTTGGCAGTAAGTGGCATAAAGTTGTACACTGTGGAGGTGATAGGTCTTGGCAGTAAGTGGCATAAAGTTGTACACTGTGGAGGTGATAGGTGTTGGCAGTAAGTGGCATAAAGTTGTACACTGTGGAGGTGATAGGTGTTGGCAGTAAATGGCATAACGTATTGCACTGTGGAGGTGATAGGTGTTGGCAGTAAGTGGCATAAAGTTTTACACTATGGAGGTGATAGGTGCTGGCAGTAAGTGCCATGAAGTGGTGCACAGTGGAGGTGATAGGTGTTGGCAGTAAGTGGCATAAAGTGTTGCAATGTGGAGGTGATAGGCATTGGCAGTAAGTGGCATAAAGTTTTACACTGTGGAGGTGATAGGCGTTGGCAGTAAGTGGCATAAAGTATTGCACTGTGGAGGTGATAGGTGTTGGCAGTAAGTGGCATAAAGTTGAGCACTGTGGAGGTGACAGGTGTTGGCAGTAAGTTGCATAAAGTTGTACACTGTTGAGGTGATAGGTGTTGGCATTAAGTGGCATAAAGTTGTACACTGTGGAGGTGATAGGTCTTGGCAGTAAGTGGCATAAAGTTGTACACTGTGGAGGTGATAGGTGTTGGCAGTAAGTGGCATAAAGTTGTACACTGTGGAGGTGATAGGTGTTGGCATTAAGTGGCATAAAGTTGTACACTGTGGAGGTGATAGGAGTTGGCAGTAAGTGGCATAAAGTTGTACACTGTGGAGGTGATAGGCGTTGGCAGTAAGTGGCATAAAGTATTGCACTGTGGAGGTGATAGGTGTTAGCAGTAAGTGGCATAAAGTGGTGCACTGTGGAGGTGATAGTTGTTGGAAGTAAGTGGCATAAAGTGTTGCACTGTGGAGGTGTTGGCAGTAAGTGGCATAAAGTTTTACACTGTGGAGGCGATAGGTGTTGGCAGTAAGTGGCATAAAGTATTACACTGTGGAGGTGATAGGTGTTGGCAGTAAGTGGCATATAGTTGAGCACTGTGGAGGTGATAGGTCTTGGCAGTAAGTGGCATAAAGTTGTACACTGTGGAGGTGATAGGTGTTGGCAGTAAGTGGCATAAAGTTGTACACTGTGGAGGTGATAGGTGTTGGCAGTAAATGGCATAACGTATTGCACTGTGGAGGTGATAGGTGTTGGCAGTAAGTGGCATAAAGTTTTACACTATGGAGGTGATAGGTGCTGGCAGTAAGTGCCATGAAGTGGTGCACAGTGGAGGTGATAGGTGTTGGCAGTAAGTGGCATAAAGTTGTACACTGTGGAGGTGATAGGAGTTGGCAGTAAGTGGCATAAAGTTGTACACTGTAGAGGTGATAGGTGTTGGCAGTAAGTGGCATAAAGTTGTACACTGTGGAGGTGATAGGTGCTGGCAGTAAGTGGCATAAAGTGTTGCACTGTAGAAGTGATAGGTGCTGGCAGTAAGTGGCATAAAGTTTTGCACTGTAGAGGTGATAGGTGCTGGCAGTAAGTGGCATAAAGTATTACACTGTGGAGGTGATAGGTGCTGGCAGTAAGTGACATAAAGTATTACACTGTGGAGGTGATAGGTGTTGGCAGTAAGTGGCACAAAGTATTACACTCTGGAGGTGATAGTTGTTGTAAGTAAGTGGCATAAAGTTGTACGCTGTGGAGGTGATAGGTGTTGGCAGTAAGTGGCATAAAGTATTACACTGTGGAGGTGATAGGTGTTGGCAGTAAGCGGCATAAAGTATTACACTGTGGAGGTGATAGGTGTTGGCAGTAAGTGGCATAACATTTTCCACTGTAGAGGTGATAGGTGCTGGCAGTAAGTGGCATAAAGTATTACACTGTGGAGGTGAGAGGTGTTGGCAGTAAGTGGCATAAAGTATTACACTGTGGAGGTGATAGGTGCTGGCAGTAAGTGGCATAACATATTACACTGTGGAGGTGATAGGTGTTGGCAGTAAGTGGCATAAAGTATTACACTGTGGAGGTGATAGGTGTTGGCAGTAAGTGGCATAAAGTATTACACTGTGGAGGTGATGGGTGTTGGCAGTAAGTGACATAAAGTATTACACTGTGGAGGTGATAGGTGTTGGCAGTAAGTGGCATAAAGTTGAGCACTGTGGAGGTGATAGGTGTTGGCAGTAAGTGGCATAAAGTATTACACTGTGGAGGTGATAGGTGCTGGCAGTAAGTGGCATAAAGTATTATACTGTGGAGGTGATAGGTATTGGCAGTAAGTGGCATAAAGTATTACACTGTGGAGGTGATAGGTGTTGGCAGCAAGTGGCAACAAGTATTACACTGTGGAGGTGATAGGTGTTGGCAGTAAGTGGCATAAAGTTGAGCACTGTGGAGGTGATAGGTGTTGGCAGTAAGTGGCATATAGTTGTACACTGTGGAGGTGATAGGTGTTGGCAGTAAGTGGCATAAAGTTTTACACTGCGGAGGTGATAAGTGTTGGCAGTAAGTGGCATAAAGTTGAGCACTGTGGAGGTGATAGATGTTGGCAGTAAGTGGCATAAAGTTGTACACTGTGGAGGTGATAGGTGTTGGCAGTAAGTGGTATAAAGTTGTACACTGTGGAGGTGATAGGTGTTGGCAGTAAGTGGCATAAAGTTGTACACTGTGGAGGTGACAGGTGTTGGCAGTAAGTGGCATAAAGTTGTACACTGTGGAGGTGATAGGTGTTGGCAGTAAGTGGCATAAAGTGTTGCACTGTAGAGGTGATAGGTGCTGGCAGTAAGTGGCATAAAGTTTTGCACTGTAGAGGTGATAGGTGCTGGCAGTAAGTGGCATAAAGTATTACACTGTGGAGGTGATAGGTGTTGGCAGTAAGTGGCATAAAGTTGTACACTGTGGAGGTGACAGGTGTTGGCAGTAAGTGGCATAAAGTTGTACACTGTGGAGGTGATAGGTGTTGGCAGTAAGTGGCATAAAGTGTTGCACTGTAGAGGTGATAGGTGCTGGCAGTAAGTGGCATAAAGTTTTGCACTGTAGAGGTGATAGGTGCTGGCAGTAAGTGGCATAAAGTATTACACTGTGGAGGTGATAGGTGTTGGCAGTAAGTGGCATAAAGTATTACACTGTGGAGGTGATAGGTGTTGGCAGTAAGTGGCATAAAGTATTACACTGTGGAGGTGATAGGTGTTGGCAGTAAGTGGCATAATGTATTACACTGTGGAGGTTATAGGTGTTGGCAGTAAGTGGTATAAAGTATTACACTGTGTAGGTGATAGGTGCTGGCAGTAAGTGGCATATCATTTTGCACTGTAGAGGTGATCGGTGCTGGCAGTAAGTGGCATAAAGTGTTACACTGTGGAGGTGATAGGTGTTGGCAGCAAGTGGCAACAAGTATTACACTGTGGAGGTGATAGGTGTTGGCAGTTGGCAGCAAGTGGCAACAAGTATTACACTGTGGAGGTGATAGGTGTTGGCAGTAAGTGGCATAATTTATTACACTGTGGAGGTGATAGGTGTTGGCAGTAAGTGGCATAAAGTATTACACTGTGGAGGTGATAGGTGTTGGCAGTAAGTGGCATAAAGTATTCCACTGTGGAGGTGATAGGTACTGGCAGTAAGTGGCATAAAGTATTACACTGTGGAGGTGATAGGTGTTGGCAGTAAGTGGCATAAAGTATTACACTGTGGAGGTGATAGGTGTTGGCAGTAAGTGGCATAAAGTATTACACTGTGGAGATGATTGGTGCTGGCAGTAAGTGGCATAAAGTATTACACTGTGGAGGTAATAGGTGTTGGCAGTAAGTGGCATAGATTATTACACTGTGGAGTTGATAAGTGCTGGTAGTAAGTGGCATAAAGTATTACACTGTGGAGGAGATAGGTGCTGGCAGTAAGTGGCATAAAGTATTACACTGTGGAGGTGATAGTTGTTGGCAGTAAGTGGCATAAAGTATTACACTGTGGAGGTGATAGTTGTTGGCAGTAAGTGGCATAAAGTATTGCACTGTGGAGGTGATAGGTGTTGACAGTAAGTGGCATAAAGTTGTACACTGTGGAGGTGATAGGTGTTGGCAGTAAGTGGCATAAAGTTGTACACTGTGGAGGTGATAGGTGCTGGCAGTAAGTGGCATAACGTTTTCCACTGTAGACGTGATAGGCATTGACAGTAAGTGGCATAAAGTATTACACTGTGGAGGTGATAGGTGCTGGCAGTAAGTGGCATAAAGTATTACACTGTGGAGGTGATAGGTGCTGGCAGTAAGTGGCATAAAGTATTACACTGCTCTCCATGTTGTTCATTTTTCTTTACCTCTTAGAGTATAATGTTCTGGTCAGAAGTTCTGTCCAGCTTGGTCATAGATTCCCAAGTATCTGTTAGTTTTCCGCTTTGGAATGCTGTTAGTTGTTGTACCATCATTCATTCCAAAACTCCTTTAGCCTACAGCACTGGTGAAGTACCAGGTTCTGTTCCTGTCTGCTGCTGTATAGCTTGGAGGAAACCTAAACCCTCAGCACCACATCAGTCACCAGCACTAAGATGGTGTCAGTGCTCGTGCTACGTTTAGTGACAACTCCCCTCACCACAGACGAATGGAGAATCTTTCTACTGATATCTCCTGGATCCTCACTGCAGCTGCCTCTTCCTTATAGGGAGAAGGATTACCCTCTTCCTTATAGGGAGAAGGATTACTTGTTTATGAATTCATAATAAGATTGCAGCAACTCATCCTTTCCTGAGAAGGTGAATTAGAATAATGAGGGGTCGCCCCATACCTTTCCTCTATTCAGATCGCACATCTTCATTTCTGTAATCATTGATGCTCCTGGTATCTTGTCTTGTTGTCTTGGGGCTATTCATATTTTAACAAATGTCATATCTAAAGTAAGTGTAATAATTTGGTAGCTCAGCCTAACTTGTACTTCAGCTGACCACAGTGAACTTAATAGGCTTTCCAAACAACTGTGAGCGAAATAACCTGAAAACAGTAACTAAGGAAAAAAAAAAAAAGACTGCATCCCATTACCAGCAGATGTCAGTGGGTTTGTTTACAGTTACAAGAAAAAAAGAATTAAAACATTATCCATAGTACAATGAAGAAAGAGGGAGAATGCTAACACTACAGATCTGGATTAGATTTGATTAAGACGTTTAGAGCTATTTATTGATCAAATGACCAAATCAGTGTTGGAAGCATCACTGAGTTACATTATTCTCGATGTGAAAGAGAATTCCCCTTAAAATTCCAAAGCACATCAGAGCTATGCTGCATTTATAGGATGACAGTTATCAGAAAGTGTTATTTTTTATCATTGTTATTATTATTATTATTATTATTATTATTATGATTATTAGTATTATTATTAGAAAGTAGTACATATCATACAAAATACAGATTGTGCAAAAATCATGGTAAATTTTTCTGCCATGTTCTAATTTAAATTTGGAAATAAATGTTAAAGTTACTTTATATTTCTTATAAGTACCTCTGGAAATCAGGTATTTCTTTTGAAAGATAAGATAGTCTGCTCGATGATATACTGCTTGATGAAAAGAAGTGATGTAATCCTGTGATATAACATACTTACAAAATCCCACTTCTTGCTTTCCCCAGAACATTAATCACTGACTCAAAGTAGAGCAGCATCTCTTGTCATTCACATAATTATCAAATAAACACCCCTGAAAAAATGGGTTGCACATGTTGCCAAGTGAGCTTTAGTAAATGAAATGTTTTTAGCTCAAGTTAAAGTCTGTTCAATGGAGTAAATAGCTACTATGACTCTAGTTTATAGTTGCATTCCCTTTGGGTATAGAAGTGTACTTAGCAATCTCTTGCAGTTAGTGTTCCCCTTAGATAAAACATTGGATGGGCCTTGGCATTGGTCATTATGAACATGGTCATATCAGTGTTGGTGCTAGGCATTTTTAGCCATAGAGGAATTATAGTTATCTTTTTGCCTCTGTCGTTCAGGTTGTGACTGAGAAAAGTCTGCATAGACCAGCCCATTTGCAAGCTTAACAAATGCTAAAGAAACATCTGTTGGCTAGCTCTACTTCAAAAACTGCTCCTGAGAATTTGTATATATGAACTTACTTATCAACGCTTCCAAATTTAGGACAGAATTCACTTTTTGCAGTGATGTCTTATCCCCTTGCTGAAACTACCCTTGCATAATATTAGATGTGAAAATCTTTTCTGTATTTATTCATTAAATAAAATCACAAAGTACAGAGCTGATACTTATAGATGTAATTATTAAGCAGAGTCAAAGCTATAAGACTGCTTTTATCTGTTGAATGCAGTCTGTTAAAGTGGCACTTACTGGTGTTTCCACAGGAATCTTGCAACAGACATTTCTTAACATCACCTTCTTGAGACAATAGCTACCATTTCTGAGATCTAAGCTAAATTATACTCTCTGTTCTCATAAAATTATTCATGGTTGTTAGTATAATTGCCTTTTGCGGCTGATGTGAACATTTTTCCTTTAGTATCTTAGTTTGTTTAGCATCCATCACCATTCCTTTACAACACCTTCAGTGTCAGTTTGCTTCAACTCATTGTAGTCTTAAGTCACCAACTTTTTGGACGTAAAAGTATCATAATTGAAGACCTCGTTCATTCATTCATTCTGGTGAACTATGTTGTTACCTTGAAACTATGAAAATTTAATAAAATCTCAATGAAAAGTCTGTTACATTAACTCTTCAGCAAGTACTGATGCTTTTAATAGACGTATGTCCATAATTTTAAACCTGCCTGGCTGTCTTTTTTTTAATGGGGAAGGTGACATTAATGTTGGAATCATATTGACACATGTATAAATTTTGCAGCAAGTTCTGATTCAATGAAAAAAAAACTTGCTACAAGCCACAAACCTCAAACTAACTTCTTTTTGCAGAGGGCAAGGCCCTTGCAATCCAGAATGGTGAACAACGCACACACACACACACACACACACACACACACACACACACACACTCTTACATATACCATCTCCATGGTTACACAACAGCGAGGCAAAATTCAAATTCCAATACCTAATATGGTCTAATGTTTAAGAGGAGGGTGGCCTAATGGTTAAGATGTTTGCCTTACAAACACAAGGTGTGGGGTTTGAGTCTCACAAGGGATAATTGGCTAGGCTTAAAATGGCTCGCAAGGGCAGTTAGCTTAGTACTAATTTATGAACCTAAAAATGTTTTTCATAGTTTTTGCTTCACTGAATTGACACTGAAAGAGTACTTATTCTCTTAATGCTTTCACCAACTTAAAAATCAAGCAAACCTTGTTTTTTTTCAACTTTTAAGAAAGCATTTGAGCATTTTGGGTGTTTTCCACACCTTACCACTGAGCAGTCCTTTATCCCATTGATTACACATCTTGTACGAGTTATGTTGAAGTCTTCAGGGTACCAAGAAAGCTGGAAGGAATGAACCCTTGCCGTATTTTGTGTAAGCATCTTGTCTGCATTTAAAAGAATCAAAGATCTTGCAGCACCTCTTCCTTCCCAGAGCAGTGAGAACCTATCTGGAAAGAAGTAGATTTTCAGCATCTCTTCTCAGGATGACACAGAGATGCTGAAAATCTACTTCTTTTCAGATAATGTGGGTGTGAATTGGTCTATCTCTAAGAGAAGAATGGAGCAGGATAAATATGCAGATGAGTTGTTCCTTCTTTTGTATGTGAGATGGTTCTCACTGCTCTGGGAAGGAAGACGTTTCATTTCACTTTCCTGCTTCAAGACCTTTGATTCTTTTATATGATTTTTGCATAAATTATTTTTTTCTGATGTTATCAGCCTGTGACTGTAGTCAACAGGCTTTCATTGTAGACCAGTTTGCCTTTTCTGTCATTTACAGTTTTTGTAGTGTGCATAAACCATTACTCTGACATCTGGCTACTAGTTTTGTTTTAAAATGGAAAGAGGAGTGGGGGTGGTTAAGGATTTGAAGTCTGGAGAATACCTATCAACCTGCAGACACTGAAAATAGGTACAAAGGCCCTAGCAAAGTAAGTACATCATGCCAAAAATCTTGACATCTAATTTGCATAAAATTTGAATACCGAATAGCACACAAGTCTTTGCTTTTAGTAGGAATGTGAGATACTATTCAGAAACACATTTAAAAACAGAGAATGAGAAATATGATGAAGAAATATAAGCACACCATCAAAAAGTGTAACATCAGTAGACTTTAATGAACTTGTTTGCAAAGTTCTACCACACAAGATCATTTATTTTTGCTTCTGAGAAAGGGACATGTAAGTTGTGCACCCTCTTACTGTAAATTATCAGTGCCACTAATATGTTTGTCATTTAGTGTAGTTTTCTGTGTACTAGATAGCTTCGAAAATTGTATGTGGTGACAGGGATTCAGTAGATGGCATGAAGGGGTAAATCAAGCGTGAAAATAGGGACATACCTCTGAAAATAAGAACATCATCTACTCGGGTAAATCAGGCCTGAAAGCAGAGATACTACTCTAAAAGAGGGACAGTTGAGACTCTGATTTAAAGTAGCATTTGCTTTCATTTCCTAGGAGACTGTCGTGTTTTTTGGGGCACATTTCTGTCATTCTGGAGGTGTCACTTGTGCCCCTGTCGATCCTGCACATTCTGCATGCAGTCTGGTTATTGTGAGTGTTAACTGTATCTTGAGTATATGAAGGAAATCATTGATACCTTAGCATTTAATCAAGAGTGTAGCTAGGCATATTCAGTGTACTCAGATGAGTACGTT